>NC_053450.1:59622096-59654596 GCF_015227805.2 Hirundo rustica
TAATTATCACTCTTCAGATTTATATGTGGCATATTAGTCCAATTTTGAGTTTAGTGATTGGTTTAGGGCTCCATCAGTAGAGCACCTGGTTGGAAATCCTTCTCTTTATGGGAATACAGTACCTAAGATGAATTTCTAGCTTAGTGTACTTGCTGCTTAACACTGAGCTCTATTTAAATGATTATAGATTTAGTATTTTCACAAATGCAAGATTTAAAAAAAAAAAAAAAATTCCAAACATAACTTATATATCTCCCCCCCTTGTATTTATTGGAGCAGGCCTGTTACCCAAACTCCGTAGTTAACCTTTAATTTGTTTTTATTTTTATTTCTCCTAGTGTTTCATTTCTTGATTTGCTCATTTGTTCACCACAGTGCTGCAGCACTAAGCATTTTTTTTTTTAGTTGATGGACATTCTTTTTTCTTCCATGGCTATTGTATTTCTGTGAAATTTAAATATTAAAAAAAAAAAAAAAAAAAAAAAAAAAAAAAAAAAAAAAAAAGCAGCTTCCTTTCCATTCTGAAAAAGACTAGAATTGACTTAATTATTTTAGATTTCTAGCATTTCTATTTCTCGGTGAATTAGAGTGGAATACAGGATTTCTTTATTATTGTGATTGCAGTGTATGCTGCAGGAAAATAGCCAAGTAGAATCCCTCTAAGCTAATAGTCACAGTGCTGCTTATCATTGTCTCTGTTTTCCTCTATGCAGCAGGACCAGTTTTGACCACCAAAAGAATGAGTAGCTATGTGAATGTGTACATTTGTAGCATAATTTTTTGCTTTTCAACATAAGCCACAGTTTTAGCTAATTATTTTTAATGAACTTCTTTCCTGAAATACTTGTTTCATGCTCAGAATTTGTGTGGTGGTTTGTTTTTTTTTTTTTTTTTTTTTCCTCCCCTCTTTCCTCCCCCCTCCAAGCACTACTATTTAAACATACCAAATGAAAGGTAGTGAATGAAAAGAATGAATAGTTTCCAGACTGGGCCTGATCCAAAGCCCAAAAGAAGTACGTGAAAGAGAATGCCATTGACTTTCATGACACTGGACTTGGGCCATGATGTCCTATAAAGTATAGACACGTAGTAAGATTTTTAAAATTATTTTTTTAGATTTTAAAAAGAAATTATTTATTAATTGCAAGTAACCTCTATTACCGAAATCAAAAGATGTGAATTTAATGTAGAAGTGTGAATGAGAATTTTGACTCCAGTTCTCAAATGCTAGTGTTGGTGTTTTGGTTTGGTTTTAAGTAAAAATGTTTTTAAATTATTATTTATAGGTAGATACTGTTAAGACAGTACAACAGACCAAATGAAAGAAAGAGCTCCTTGTGAAATGGTTAAAATGGTCTTACTGGGAAATCATTACTATTGCAAGTATCATAGTTACAGCTCAGCTTTCAAGTATATGAATTTAAAACCTAACTATTGTGACTAATATTTGTTTCAAAGTACAGAATGTGTCACAGCAGTAGGGCATCCTATTATTAATGCAGTAAACTCTTGCTGTAGTAATTTTTGGTATGAGGTTGCTGTGCTCAAGTTCACAGCTATATAAAAGTAACAGTGCAACATGCCTTTTTTCGGCTGTATCCTGCTGTAACATGTGAAATGACTCGTTCCCAGGAAGAGCCATATGGACAAGTTGTTCCATATTAAACTTACTACAGTATAACTTTAAGTTGGCCTTGTATGCTATAAAGTCTCTGGTTAAAATACCAATTTTAAAGACTGTTTTCAATTCTCTTCTACTTTTTAAATCAAATCAAGGCAAGGCATGGCTTTACCAAGTAATGTATTCAGGTTGGAATTTCTTTATTCGAAAAAGTTCCTGTATTCTTACCTGCTCTTTCATCAGTATGATGCTGATGCTTTGCAAGGATCATGTCTGGGTCTTACTCTATTTAAAATATGCTTTGCACTGCATGCAATTGCATTCTACATTACATGAATCTACCACAGTTTTTTTTCTCTGTTGGTGCCAGCTTATACTCCAGATCTTAATTTCACTGAAGGAATTTGCATAGATCCCACTTACTTCAAATGTAAGAGTAAAAGCTGCAGAGGAGTCATGTTAATGCAGGCAGATTTGTGCAGAATATGATACATAGCCAACATGTTTTCTTCATGTTTCCTTTGTTTTTTGCCCTCAAAGAGGCACCTGCTGCTGCAAAAGGGCAATGAAGTAGCTCCCAAATCAGGAACATTCACTTTCTGTGCTTGCAATAGATTTTTTTTTCCCCCCACTCTTTAAGTCACTACTGAAAAGCCTTTCTGAAATAAAAGAGCAAACACAAGAATGATATTTCAGGGTAATATTTTTTTGCTGTAGCCTCTGGTGAAAGGGAAAAAATGCCTATGCATTTTCAAAACAAAATGAAAAAGCAACGTTTTCTGTTAAGTTTTGTATTTTAAATGGCCTTTTTTTTCGGAGAGAGGGAATTCCCTAGCCTCAGTTTATCTTTACTAGAATATCGGTAGCTCATGTGTAAGGTTGTGTTTTGTCCTTTTTGTTTTGGCAGTGTTTTCCAGTTGAAAAGAAGAGTGAACTCCCAGTACTCTGCCTTTTCCAAACCTCTAGTTTGTAGTTGTACTTATCATCAATATTGCAGGCCCTGACACTCTGCAGCACTGTCACTGTATATACTGTGAAGGCAGTAAAAATGAGCACTAATCAATCTTTCAGGGAGAAGCAATGAGCATTAGAAGGCCACTATCCTGTGACTAAACACACCCCTTTTATGGAGTGTTGGTGCTAATAAAGGACAGCTTATTACTGAGGCAGAGACCAAAGCTTGGGTGAGGTCAACCATGACTGGCAGTCATCAGTCATTCTTAATGATACTTTTTCCCGTGCTTTCTAAGGGATTCTGAGCAGAGTGCAAATCATTCGGGGTCATCCATAGTTCATGTACCCACAGATGGCAAAGGTTTTGAAAGACTTTAGTTTAAACTTGGGTGTCTTTTTTTTTTTTTTTTTTTTTTTTTTTTTTTTAAACGGTACTCAAGGAGGCAAAAAACCTCAAACAAAACAGATTTTTGCTGATTTGGAATGTTGTATTTTCTTTCACTCTAATAGATGTTTTACACACTAGAGTGCTTGTGCATTATAAAGAACGACATAAATTTATTTTTATGACGTCTGTCTTCTTTAATTATTACCTTTGATGTCTATTGGTGACTAAAGAGAGCTTAGCAGGATTTCTCTCCCTTCTTAAATTTCGCAAAGTGAAACTCAGCCAGTCCCTGACAGATGTCTGTTCCTCACCTTCAGGATTATTTTATAAATCCCTTTCTGATGAGCGGAAGTGTCAAATCAAGGACAGGTCATAAAGTAAAAGTATAAACCTTTTAAAGGGAGACCTTGGTAATATATAAACATTTTGCACACTATCTGAAATTTTATGGACTTTAAAAATGATATTTTAGCAATAGGAAGGCAAAAGTTTAAAATACCAGGCAGTGTGCGCATGTTTTTACATACACGCCATCCCCTTGCTCCTTATCTTCCTTTCTATAGACGTATTTTACATGTTTTGAGAACATAGCTGTACTCTCTGTAGGGGCTGTCACTAAAGTTTGGGTTTCAAAGGGTCTCCCTATTTCATTTACTTTGAAATTTGTGCTCTTTTCAGTCGTTGTTTTTAAATTCCTCAATTAAGCACTCTCTGCACCACCTTGATGTTGGTGAGTGGGTATATTGCTGCTGTGATCTAGACAACTGCTGTCATTTTCAGATGGTTGAGATTATCTGAGATTTTACTTGAGCGAAACTGTTAGTTTATTTCTAAAAGCTGAGGTAAACTGGGTAAACTGGATTTTCTTTTTTTTTTTTTTTGGGGGGGGGGGGGAGGGGGTCTACTGGGAAGTCCACACCACCACATAAAGAAATATTTTACTTTCCAGTAGTACATTACTTTATAATGCAAAAATCCTGATAGCAGGTTGGAGGGCAAGGGAATGTGTGTGGTTAAATATGAATGTATAGAGACTTTAAAAATTGCCTGTAACCGGTGGTATAATTTTTACAGTTACAGATGACTTGCATTTTATTTTCCTCTTTGTATTGCTGAAAAGCCAAACATGTACAGCATGTGTAAACTGAAGAATGCACTTTCTCTTGATTAACATTAAAAGCTCATTTGTTTCCTAGTGTGTCTGTACGGCACCTAGCAATATAGGACTGTGTCCCATGTAGATACATTTAAAAGTTTCCATATTTTGATGCATAAAGTGGTAACATACTGAGGGGAAGGGAAACAAGGTAAATATTTTTTTTTAAAAGTCAGATGATTTTTGTTCTGCAGAGTTTTTGTGGCTAGGAAAATTGTCTGATGAAGCCTTTCATGGGTTGATGATGTGAATGTTCTCTTTCCTCATTGGGATTTGTGTCTTTCTGTGTCCTGCTTAAAATCTCAAGTCAGTTGTGCGATACCACAACTAACACGCCATGTCCAAGGCTTCAGCAGAGTTAGACAAGTCATTGGTGAACCAGTGTGATTGTTCCATGACTGGAAATGATGTAAAGCATGTGAAAATTACTGATTGACAAAGAAGCATTCAGTTTATAGCTGATAGCAGCGCTCATTAAGGCCTGAACTGGGGGGGGGCTGTTGCGCTTTTTTGAGCACCCATCCCTGTGATGCTCTCCAGTAATTGCTGGTGAAAATACAAGTGATGCTAGAAGGCAACTTACCTGGTGCGGGGAGCCTCACCAGCAGCTGGCTTCGTGCAGCATAGAGGTGCACCCATGTGCAGCTCAGTGCTAGGTCAGGACCTCAGCCTACCATTATCCAAGAAATATTCCTGTTCTGGGGTGTTATGTATCACATGGGACCTTTAATTTTCAGTTTCGCGGAGTTGTGGATAGTGAGGAGGAGGTGTGAGAGCATCTACACGGGGAAGAAGATGGTGAAACTCGCATCCTGTCACCGCTGGCTTGAGGGCCTGCAGAAAGCCTAGGCTAGCCTTGTAAGTCAGCTGAACGTGTAGGCATGACATTTGAGTGCTCTGCGGTGTTAGTTCTCTCCCTGGTCAGGGAACAAAAGTCACCTTTGGCTTCAGTGTCCATCCTGTTCCTCCTGTAGGTAAAGTATAAACAAAAAACCAGAGCCGGTCTGTGCTTGCATCTCAACAAGATGATGCGTGAGTTCAGCCTTTCTCCCAGGCATAGTGCTTGGGTTTAGATACTGTATACCTTCTCCCTTTCCTTCCCCCCAGCCCTGTACCCTCCCTGTGTTTTTAGATGTTTAGTTTTTTTCCTCCGATCTGAAATCCTTTATTTTGTCTTTACAGTCTGGTTGAATAGGAATCGTTTCGTTTATGCAGCTTTGTGCTTTTTCTCTACAGCTTGTATTTGCATGAATGTGTTGCAGCCTGATGCGAGTTCATTCGATTAAATAAAATGCTTAAATTGTAATCCGTGCAAAACGATCATATTTGAAACACTTGATGTCTCGGTGAGAATCCATTTAATAGTGATCAGATTTAAATGATTTAACACAGTGGTGGTGGTGGGAGGTGGGGGAGGGAAATAGAGTTTCGAGACATTCCTGTATATAAAAAAAAGATTAAACCAAATTCAGATATGTCTCTCTCTCCGCCTTCCTTCCCCCCCCCTCCCCCCCCCCCACCCCTTTAAGCAGTCAAAAGATATACTGTATCCCCAGTGAAAGGGTGCTTTCAATCCAGTTATCCACTTTACCCAGTCTCAGTTTCCAGAACCTTCCACACCCCCCCTGGTTAAACCACTAAGCCTTTGATTCCTTCCTGATTACACTATGCAAGACATCTATCAAACACTGTCTTATCTGTTTGTAAGGCAGCTCAGGCCTCAGATTTAAGTCATGGGTTTTGGCTACAAGTTGGAGTGTGATTAATAATTGACTAATGTAGCTTTTATTTATCACAGGCTAGCACATTTCACCATTACCGAGTTAATTTATGTTAAGTGTAAGCTGTCGCTCAATCTGTTTTTCAACTTTTTTTTTTTTTTTTTTTTTTTTTCCCCCCCCAATCCTGAGTCTATCTTTCACTTTTTGAGAAACAAAATCCTTACACAGGGCACAGTCTTACTTGGTGCCAAAAAGTTGATTTCCTTTTCAGCGGAGCCATACATCACCGGCCCTCCCAGCTGCAGTGTCAGCCCCTGACAGAATGACATGTGTCATTTATCAAAGGGGCCAGGCCGGGCCTTGGGAAACGCACACGACAAAGCCTGAGAGAGTTCATTTCGCAGTCCCCTCCTACCCTCTGCGAGCCTCTTGCCAGGAAAGCCTGTGATGTTTCTGTCTTCGAAGCATTACTGTAAGTCCTTCAACCTTCACAGAATTAACCCTCGCTGCTGCCACTGCTGCTGCCAGACCTCCCCAGTGCCGCTGGACCTTCCCCTCCCCCGAGTGCCGTGATGCCCAGGTGCCATCCCAGCCAGCCCGTGTGTAGAAATAGCATGCATCGGGCTGCTCCCTCATCCATTTACCCATTCCTCCTGGAAAGAACTTTTTTTTTTTTTTTTTTTAAATTCCCATATATTGTGGGCTATAAGAATTAAAGTCCTACGTTTTTATATGGCGGGACAAGGTCAAAGACATAAAGAATAAGGTAATAAAGCATTTCAGTCATGAAAAAGAGGGTAGCCACTGTCCTGTGCACAGGTAGGGATTTGTGTTTTGTGTGCGGCAGTGGATGAGACGATCAGGGAGTCTTCCTTCCACCTTCCTGTTTAAAATTTTCTTCTGGTAATTGTGAAACCATGTGCTGAAATAAATAGAGCAGGTAGTTTCTCTGCGTGCCACATCACAACATCTGAGCTGCATAGCACCAGCTTAGATGAACAGAGCTGGTAGGACTCACCACACTCTTCCTGAAACTCTATCAGCTAGAGGGGGCAAGGTGAGGAAAAGGAAAAGTTGATAACATTTAACAGGGAAAAAGAAAAATAAAAAATCTGCAAACCTCAAGGTGTCGCTTGCACTGAATAGTTTAATTTCCACAATGTAGTTGCCTCAGTCCTGCAGCCCAGGAAATGACAAAGGAGTTAAAGCAGAAAATAATCTTCTGCCAAATGAAGAAGAGCATATTTTCAAAATACAGCAACATTTCCTGAAACAAAACTTTTGTTTGCATGTGTGTGTGCACAAATGTTTTAAGTGGCTGAATTTTAAATCTTGATCATGTACAAAGAATATGAGAACGTTATTGTCTCCTCCCCTCCCCCCACCAAATCACTATTTGTACTTTGCATAGTTCCTACCACACTGAAGTTATTTACAGCATCAGATATCATTTAAAGAGATAGCTAAGGAGGCTTTAGCCTCAGCTAGGAACTTTCCAGAAAGGAGTCCTATAAATTAGCCATTGCTCAGGAGTGGCTGTTTTCTAGTCAGGGCTGGTCCTTTCATTTGTCTACATAAGGCTAATTTATTTTTGCAGCCAGATGTGGGCTGACAGCCATCACTCAGAGCTTCCTTCCCCCACTGTTAGGAGGTCGGGAAAACAGTCACGTTTCCCATTTTACAGAATCCCCATCAACATTATTGAAGATGGATGTATCTTTAAAGCAAAGATTGATTGTGGATATCGGAGTTATGGTGTCATTTATCATAGTGAATATTATTTAGACTTGGATTGTACAAGGCTGTAACTTGAGACACAGCCAGGGGAGGGACAATCTGGAAACGAGGATCCATGAACTTTAATGGATGGATGCTTTTTCAAAGCTCCACTCACTATAGCATGATTTACTTTTCTTACAGAAAGGAAACAAGCATTTCAGTTTTAAAGGGCCAGCATGCCGTCTTGTCCTCTTTAGTGGGTCCTTCACGGAGTCATCCGAGACTTAAAGCTGAAACAATAAATAGTGATTGTGTCTGAATGTTATTTGTATTTAAGTGTTTTTATGCTAAACATATCTAGGTGCACTTGAGACTCTTGTTTTTGTGAATTGCAGTGGTTATGCTCTCTGTTGAAAGGGGTACTGTGGCTGAAGAATGCAACGTATTGATTATAAGATGCAGTGATCTGAAATTTCAGAAGATTCAGTAAATAGCATTACAGCTGGCATTGTTACTTTGACATGTTAGGCTCTTCTGGGAGACAAAGAGCATCTAAGCTACATACTCACTGCTAGAGGCATCTTACAGAAGTGGAGCATCCAGTAAATTGTGCGTGTATCTGGTGGAGCATCAACTTTCTTGGTTGTTGGGAAATGCAGCAGACCTCTACAACTGTTTGCATACTGTGCTTACATTCCACTTTTTTGTGAAATTAAGAAATGCAGATTGACATCTTGCAAGTGGACACATGCCTTGTATTTTCAGAATATACATTTTGGAAAACTGGTTGCAACCCTGCTGGGAATCTGAAGGCAGGGCTCAGCTAAGTGCTCTTTCTAATTTAGTACCACCAGCATGCCACTGTGCTTGATGAATTTATTAGAATGTTTCATCCTTTGGAACATGGCTTTTGATTTTTTTGCAAATGAATTAACTTGAATTCAAACAATGCTCAGCTGACTTCAGCTAAAGGGAGAAGTTTCTGAAACTGATAGCATAGGTTTAGATAGAGTGCAAGCATGTGTCAAACATACTTCCCCCACATATTCTGACAGCTCAGTCCCACTTTGAAACTTTCTTCCCTCAGCACTATTTTTCCAGTTACTTGTTTCATCTGCTTCCCAGGTGAAATTGCTTATCTTCATTTCCATCCAGGTTCTGGTTTTCTGATTTCCACTGATACCTTCCATTTCCCACTGATACAGCTTTTGGCGTTGATTTGCATGCCTCTGATCATAACTTGGGGTCCTTTGCAGCCTGCCCCACTTCAGTGGCTCATGTATCACAGTTTGGGTATTACTGTGTCATGTGACAAAATTGCACTGGACAGCAGTTTATTCGTGTGGGTTGACACGTGTCTGCTTAAAGGAAGGTGGTAGAATTTACCAGACTTGTCCTTGATGAAATCATCACATACTATTGTTTAAGGCAGAACTTCCCCAAGGATATACTAAAACTTGCACCAAACTATCTTCTTGTGGGTTTTTTTTTTTGTGTGTGTGTGTGGGGGGGGTTTTTTCCTTTAAACAAAACTAAAAATCACTTTGCTGTCATAAACCAAATTCAGTACAAGAGTTTTCATATGAATAGTCAAGCTCAAGAGTTTTAAAAAAATTCAAACAATGAAAGCAATTATGAACATCTGTTTTTGAATGCATATGTATTCTGTACATAACAAACAGAGAAATCCTATTATCTAGAACAATAAAAGGGAATTTCCCTTTCTGTCTGAATGCTCTCTGGGAGGAATATGGCCTTCCACTTAGAATCCTGATTTGGTGGGTTTGGAATTTTTTTTTTTTTTTTTTCTTTTATTAATGAGATGAAAATGAGGATTTTTTTATTTTTTTTTTTTCTTTTCCCCTTTTATTTCTTGAAGCCAAGATTTCAATTTCAGGGACACTAGTATATCCTGGGAAATCTATTTTTACACCTGTGCAGCTGAGATCAGAATGCTTCTATGAAGGCCTGCTATATTTACTCATACATAAAAAGTATTTTTCTCTTGCTTGAGAAACATACAAAATGTCTTCAAAGAGGAAGCAGTTTATCAAATTCATATTAATCACAGCATCAATAATGTTGACCGGGGTCAAGTCATTACACTAAATATATTGTAACCATTATTAATGCATGTAGCCCAGTGCCATAGCTATGATATAAGACTGCTGTTTCCTGATTAAAAGCTGTTTGGTGATGCAGAGATTCAATACAGATTCTCCCTGCCTTGTGGTGACTGACAGTAGCTTCTGGTATTCTGCTTTCTTCTGGCAGTGGAGTATATTAATATGAACACACCTTACAGAGGGGGGCTACGAGAAGTGCAGAATGCAGAAAACAAAAGTGTCTAATTTCAACAGCCACAACTGTGTATCCATAAGGCAGCCAAATTTATCATGGCACATTATGGAGTGCAGCAAATGTCATGAAAACCATTGTTTTAAAATTTTTTTTCCCTGAGAGTCTGAATGAGGTGATTTATGGTAGTTATCCATCTTAAGGGTCATCCATCAACTTTTAGTTGCTAGGCAATCAAACCAACAGCTGTTTGCTTTGAATCAAGCTGAAAAGTTGTCAGTCATCACATGCAGGTATGACCTTAGTGGTTAAAAACATTATCATGCATGTAAAATTAAAGAGACAAAGTCCTTGTTCTCTCTCTCCCGTAGCATGGCTTATTACTTTCCAGGAGCAACATAGGTAGCACTAGCCTCAAAGCTTTTATTTAAGGCAACATTTGGGAAGATCATGGTGCTACATACTCTGGTCATTTCACCTCACATTGCACCTCAGAAATATTTGTGTGCTCACAAAGAAGTTTTTTGTAGAGAAACAGTTTGTAGCACGGCAGATGTGACGTTAAGTTAACGAAAATAGAACTTTTTGAACTCAATCTCATTGGCACATTTAGAACCAAGGGTAGATCTTGAGCAAAACCCTGTTGTATAAGGCTACAGTTTGGTTGAATGGGTGCACAACTCTCTGCTGGGGTAGTTCATAGTGCAATATTTAGTGTAAACAATGCTAGCTCTTACTGCATGGAGCTCTGAGCAGCCTAGTCTAGTGAAAGGTGTCCCAGCTCATGGCAGAGAGGTTGTAAATAGATCATCTTTAAGGTCCCTTCCAGTCCAAACCATTCTATGAATTCGTGATTCTGTGATTCTGCTGTTTTACCGTGTCCCCTTAGAGTGGGTCTAGAGGACAAAGTGATGAAACCTCCTGAATTCCGTGTACACTCTTCCACTATGTTTGTTACTATGAACAGACCAATATCACTTGTGGTTTGGAGGTATTGCATTTGACAGTGAAAGAATGACCTGGTTGTAATATGAGAACATGAATGTGTTCCCATTCCTTGCTTCTGGTCTTCTGTTGAAATTGCTTGCAAGAAGTTCTTTTGATTGCTGTTTGGTTCCACTGACTGCCATTGCCCGTTAAACAACATTAAAATGATTGACATATAAAATGAGCTGGATTCTGCAAGAGATTCTAGAAAATATTGAAGAAGATTGGAGGTAAATTGTTGAGAAGACACCAATGCATGTTGTTTCAATAAACTATACGGTTGCCAACTTGCTGTTAGTTCCTGATACTTGGAAATTGCATGCATCTCCAGTGCTGTAATCTTGAGCCACAGAGCTGCTGGCAGATTGACAGAGATGTAGCAAATGGTCAGAAATGCTCTGTGCAGAAGTGGAAAGGGGAGGGGAAGTGAGCCATTTTTGGGAAAAAGCTGCCTTCGAGCCATTTTTTACCAAATGTAGCCAGAGGACTACCTTTATCTATTGATCAAGTGTTTCAAAAAACTCAAATATGAGCTGCAGCTGTTGAGGTGGAAGTGTTCTGCAGAGAAAATATTTGTTGTTATGGGTTTTTCTGAGACCTCAGGCCTTTCAGAGAGGTGTGTCTTACTTCTCTGTTAATTCAGACACACTTGCAAACCTGAGGCCAGTCCTGGTGAAGATGACACATGGTAGTTGCTGATAAATCTTACTTTCCCAAGACAGTATATCTTCCTCTGCTAACATGTGCAAAACAGTAATTGTCTGGTCTGCACAGGGATGCTACTATGTGCTAACTAATCATGGTAAGAAAAGACTCTGTCCTCATTTTGATAAATCTTTTATAATATTTCAGATTTTATTTACATAATTACCCAATTTTCTTTGTCCCCTTAACGTCTTTGACTTTCATTTGTGTATAAATTTGGCTGTGCACCTATTTAGATGTCAGTGAAGCTAATAGTGAACAATCCTGTGCCCTTGAAACTACCGTGTCATCTGCGCAGGCTCTTGCGTGGGCTTCCCATCATGTAACATCTGAGCACCTTCCAAGTGTTAATGTAAAATATATGTGCAAAATACTCCTTGTAGTGAATGCACTGATGGGTGATAACCATTTTCATAACATCCTTGCCGTCATATTTTCACTTATCATGTGGCTCACACCAGGTGGCTAGTTAACAGTTGCTAATGAGTTTGTTGTGGTGTGGGAGGTTCCCAGGTTGAGAGCTACACTTGAAGTTTTGCTCCCTCACTTGGGCTGTTTCCAAGACTTGTGTGTTTATTCCTAATGTAATTTCAAAACACTTCTAGCACTTAATTTTGTTCTTTGCAGAAATATAGACGCAGCAAATGTGTGAACCAAAGCTTATCATGATGTATCTATTTCTATTTGTCCCTTTAAAAAAACAGCCGAATACTCTTTCTTCCCATCACAGTATTATTTTCTGTATGTCTTCTCAGTAAAATAGATTAGTAACACTGTAAGTCCTAAATGGATCTCCTGACATTTTTGACTCCCTTCCATTTACAGCAAGCAAAACCTTCTTTTCTACTCTATTTTTTTAAGATAGTAACTACTTTAGCTGTAGAGGGAGAAAGTTGATGTTGGTTTTACAGGAAATTTAAGGAGAAAATGATCACTTTGGGACAGATAGTAGTACCCTGTCAAGTATTATCCCATCTGCAGGAAAATAGTGAAACTCATAGTGGGAAAAGGTGGCAGAATCAGGCTGTTTGATCAGGTTTAATCTAAGAAGTGCCTCACCTACTCCTTTAACCTTTTGTATAGCTCAGTATGTAATCCACCTGTCCACATCCCCAGAGGGACAAAATGAAGAATTTAGACTGCTATTGAACAGAATGAATTTCCATAGTGGATCAACCTAATGTTACAGTGATGACACGTGGTAATTTGATAGTTACCACATAATAACGGGAACAATACAGCACATACAGTACTGGGAAACTCCATTGGATGCAACAGTAATTACATGGCAACTCACTGACTGTTAACACTTTGTCGTCTGATTACTGAGCACTTAAACTGTGTCAGTGATGTAGTTAGCACAGGTGATTTTGTGGTTGACATATATCCAGTAAACTGTGTACTTACTTTTTTTTTTTTTTTTTTTTTTTTTTTTTTTTGACTCCTTGGTCCCTATATTTATGGAGTGGTTATATCTTGTGTAACATGAAGAATTTTTTTTAGCAACCCGCAGAGTCATACCTCTTTTCTTCTGGATTGTAGTGCTCCCCAGAGCTGGTGGTTTAGTTTTATTGATGCATTCATGGGAAGATTAAAAAAAAAACCAAAAACCCAAAACAACCCCCTCCCCCCCCCCCCCCCCAAATTTCCAAAACAAATTTCCAAAATTGGGCCTCTAACCTTATGCTCATGTATATCTGGCAGTCCTGCTGGTGTCTACTGCATTTATGTGTGCTGAAATGGAATCTTAGAAAAAAATTAATGCTCAAGTGTTAAGAATGTAATTGAGTAATGTAGTGGGAGTGGCTTTGCATTCAAGAGAAATGGAGAATCAGATACACTCAGATGGTTTTGCCTGGTTTAGTTGAATTAAAGGTCGGAGGTTACATGAGCATTTGAATTCCAAATTTCTAAACAATCTTTGAGTTTGTGTATAGATTATATTTGTATATATTTATAAAATTGCTTTTGTGACTTTTGGTTACAGAAACAAGCATTTTGTTGTCTAAAGACTCTGAGTCAAGATCAGAGCCTGCTGCCTCAGTTAAAGGCTGTTTAGAGACACTGAGCATAGACTCCACCCCCAAAGGAGGCAGTCATGATGAAGGAACAAAAAGTAAGGAGAGACATCATAAAGGTGAAGTCTTGTCTGTAGGGCTTGGTGTATAGTCCACACCCCATGATGCATTCTTCAGTGCTCTGTCCTTTACAAAATCTCATGTAACCCTCAAGACTAGGCAACTTCCAGCTAACTTATATTTCCACTGAGAGCCCATAATAAGCTGCTTTTTCCCATCCTCTCTTGTAGAGGTTAGCACTTGCAGGTATTCTTTTACAGGCAGTATGTAGCATATATTTTATATTGTAATTTTTTAGATGACATTATATTTAAAGAGTGTTTCTTAATTTGAACTTTTTATTTGCTCCATTAGGCATGGGGTAGATGGAATAAAAACTTAGTTGGATGATCAAATAAACATGTAATCTAATCTATTATGTACCTGGGACACAGCTAAATTTTTAATATTAATCTTTTTTTTTTTTTTTTTTTTTTTTTTTTTTCCTTAAGTAATCAGCAGCATCTGCTTTTAAGAGGTTCCCAAATTCTAGTGGATCCTGATGAAATACAGTTCACTTCTTCAGGTGAACAGCCCAGTTCCTCAGATTAACTGTTCTGTTTACATGTGGAAAGCACTCTTTCAGATGCTGTACTTCTGAGTAAACTCTTGCTTAGATCAGATACATCAGGTCAAGGTTTGTGCTTTTGTATTGTATTTTCTGTATGGAAAGAACACACAGAAAGAAAACATTAGTATGTAGAAAAAGGACTGAACCAGGAGCATCCCTACAATGTTTTTCACTTTAAAAGAATTTAATATAGCCTTTTGATTCCTCTTAGAGAGGGTTTCTAAGCTGGAGAAAACTATGTGTAGCAGTTCCAGGGAAAATTCAGCAAAATGTACAGTCTCTGTAATCTTCCTCAGCACAATGCCACCCTGCCCATATCCATCTTTCTATGCCTTTGTATTTTGCCAAAGGCCTGTGAGTTTACAGCAGTGTCAGGGCTGTGATACTTTTGCAGAGACCAGAAATATAGCAAACATAACTACAAAAATTTGTTACTACCACCACTGTTCTGCTGCTGCCCTTCTGCTGAAAGGCACCATTCCTACAGCTGTGGGGATTACCTCTTCCAGCATCAGTAAAAACATATCAGCATTCCTCAGCTGCTTCTTTGTACTGTAAACTTCCCAGTCTTCATCCGGGAGCCACTCTAGCCTTTGCACTCATCACCTGAACAGGGACTGAAGCCCCTTCTCAGCTATACACTCCTGACTCACAGAGTCATAGCAGATTTCTCTACTGGCTTGAGCCTCGAGTCCTCATAACAAAGTCTCAGACGTCCAAATCCTTCAAATAATTCAATCACAGTGCAATAACTAAAGAATAAAATAACAGCTCGAGCTGGGTTCCTCTGAAGAGGGGCCCTGGATAAAGAAAACCAGGGGCTTTCATACCCTTGCAGTGTAAATATGTGAAGTCTGGGGTGCTCAGCCCCTACTGTGTCTCTGAGTATTTCATTCACCTGGCTGGGCCACAGGTCCCTGTGCCCTTGGTTATGCAGAGGCTTGGCTTTTCACATCCTCTTGTCAGGGACTTCGATCACCCAGAGCTCAACCTGCAGCAGCCTGCACTGCAGCTGCACACCCAGCTACCTGCATTAAATGTGTCCTTCAACATCTGTACAGTCTCAGCTTCATAGTGTGAATCTGCTTTCACTGACAGTCTACACCAGGTGCGGCTAGGCATGTTCTTAGAACTGAGCAGAACTTTAGCTAGCCCCTTATTCAGAAACTAAATTCAGTTCCTTGGAAGTGCTTTGTGCCTAAACACCAGTGTGTCTGCTATACAGGTGTACAGTGAAATGTTTTTATTTGCTTGGCACCACCAATAACAGCCTGGCTCCATCCTCCTGACATCCTCCCTTCAGATTTTTACAGATGTTGATAAGGTCCTCTCTGTTATCTCTTCTTGAGGCTGAACAGGCCCAGCTCTCCGAAGCTTTCCCTGTAAAGAGAGATGGTCCAGTCCCTTGGTCAACTTTGTTGCCCTCTGCTGGAGCTGCTCCAGGAGCTTCATGTCTCTCTTGCCCTGAGGAGCCCAGAACTGGACAAAGAACTCCAAATGTGGCCTCACTACGGCTGAGTAGAGGGCTGTGATCATCCTCCCTTGAACTGCTGGCAAAATTCTTCCTAATGAATCCCAGGACACCATTGGCCTTGTTGACCACAAGGGCACTGCTGGCTCATGGACATCTTGCTGTCCACCAGGACCCCCACGTTCTTCTCTGCAGACTTGCCTCCCAGCAGGTCAGTCCTGAGTCTGGGCTGGTGTGTGTGGTCATTCCTCCCCAGGTGCAGGGCCCTCTGTTTGCCTTTGTTGAATTTCAGACTGTTCTCTGTCCATCTCTCCAACCTGCTGAAGTCTTTTTGACGGTCTGCATGGACATCTATTCCTGAAATCTAAGAAGGTTTTTCTTTTGAAAACAAAACTATTTGGATTTTCCCTAAACCAATTTTTCTCTCTAAGCTCTTGGTTGAGTAGTGCTGGGGATCTGCTATGTTGCTGCTCTTCCTACCACCTAACTTTTTTAGTGAGATGCTGAGATGTACAATTGCGATGTACAGTTTCAAGGATGTAGTAATGGGTAGTAAGCTACAAAAGGGAAAGGCAGGTACATGTGTAGCTGTGTGGCAGAAAATGGATGGGAGAGCATTCACAGTTTAATCCTCATGTAACCTCAGACTCCATGTCTAAGTTTAGGTTTAAGTTTTTCCTGTCATATATTCTTGCCACAAGTTTCATATGAAAGAAAACAGCCCCAGCTATTCCATTTAGATGTAGTGGTTTTGTTTTCCAGTGGTTATGCTCTTCTCAAAACAGCTGAAAAAAGTTCCCCAAAAGCCTAGATGAAGCTTATATAATTTCACATGCATAAAAATTAGTTATTTCTTTATGATCTATTTACATGACACCAGTTTTATTATTTTTTCAAAGTCTGTAACTTGGTCTTCCATTTTCCTCTTTTAACTAGCCTTTCCTAGGAGTAATTTCAGTTTCTTTATGAGGCTTGCAAATGATGAAGAAGTGGATAAAACAAACAAACAATTCTCTAAGAACCCCCTTTTTTTAAAAATAATAAAAGTGATGCAGGAAGAGAGCACTTTTTTTCATCTATTTCCATTTTTTGGCTGTGCTGCTGGGGCAATTATCTAGCCTGAGAAAAGCTTGTGTGTGTGTGTGTGTGTGTGTGTGTGTGTGTATGCGAATGTGTGTGTTTATTTATGTATAAACAAACTTGTGAGTAAAATTGTGTAGGGTGGTAGTAAAACATCTGCTTAGTTTAGTATATCATGAAGCACAAGGCCAAAAGCAGAATGATTCTTCTCCTTGAGAAAGGTGTTTGTATATAACCACATGTATCTTAGGGATGTTGGATTGCATTTTAGTTTTTTTTTTTTTTTTTTCTTTTTTTAAATGCTTGTGCAGGGTGTTATGGGGAAAAGAAAAATTCCTTCATTCTTATTTTCTTCTGAAGAGGATCTGCTGCTACAAGCCATGTTGATTTCAGGCCTCCTGCTCAAGTTTGCTGAAACTGCTGTTTGCCTGAGAAAATCATAACATTTATGAACTTGATTCCTTGTAGCTATGCATATGCAATGTGGGGTGCCTCATTTACAGCCAATGGATTCACGGCTGTATCAGTGTCAAACCAGTGGAAGTGTGAACAGAATCAGATTTACAGGATCTTTGAACTCCTTGGTGATTAATGAAATTCTTAATTCTGAAAGTGTGGCAGGAGGATAATCTTGACAATATTTCCCCCTGCTTTCTGTGGGCAGAAGGATTTGAAGCTGACAGTGGGAGTTGGGGGTCCTGACCTGTTCCATTACGGTGATTCACTTGTTCAGGCTGGAATCCCCCATGTAAATCCCTCCTTATTTCCCACATGCACCTGTACCTCATGCTTCTGTAGCTGGAGGAAATATTCATGCTAGAGAGTTAAACTGTACTTCCACCACTCAGAGTCTGGCCAAGAACCAGAATATTCCCTTATTTTAAGCTAGTCCTGAGGGAACAGTGCCAATTCCCAGTGCTTTCAACATTGCTCTTGAAGGCCGGGAATTAAAAGAACTGAACTCTTGTTTCTGTGCCTTAGCTTTTGCGCTTATAAAATTAAGTTAACAGCAGTTGTCTTTCTGCATTAAAGGTTTTGAGATTTACTTACAAAAGAGCATAATATAATTGACAAGATGAGTATCTTCTAACAGCATAGAGAGGCTGATGAATGCAGGAGCATGGTCTCAGTTTTGCTGTTTGCTGTTTTTTCCCTATAAACCTCAGTGTGGGAGTAGACAGTGCCTATACAGCAGCTCTTTCTTCTCGTAACTGCTCTATGTACCATTAGAGATAACATGTAGTTTTTAGACACATCTGACAAGATGTCTGATTACACACAAGCTCATCTCCATGGCTGAGAGTTTAGATTCCTGAATAAAAGTTAGACAGATCAGTAGTTACCATGGTGGGCCTGGTCCTTTGTTGTTACTGGTCGGTGATATGGGTTTTAGGATTTTTTTTTAGAAACTGGTGGCTATGCCTTTTATTATATGCATTATGACCACCCATGCAACTGGGACACGCAGGGCCCTTTGTGATTTGGAGTTAGTGAAAACGAGCGAGTACAAGCTGCAATTAATAAGTTGTGAAGAGACTGATTGTTGCGACTGAAATGGTGAACTGATGCAGTTACCCAAAAAAGATTGGGAAGCAGTGACCTAACTATCACCCCATGGAGAATGAGGCTGGTCTTAAATTTGTGAAATATCCCTGTTTTACAGCACTGACTATAAGAAAGAATTCTGTTAAAAGTTAATGGAGGAGTTCCAATGGAACCCTATTAGATTCTTCCACCATTAAATGACTGATACAGACTTTTAATGGATGTTTTAACTAGGCATTGTTATCAAAAGGACTATTGCACAAATTAAAACCAGGCCCATAATCAGTGAAGAGGAGCTGGATTTACTCCTCTGCCTTTGGCATAGGGGATTCTGTGTGCATTTGTGTATACAAGTAAAGGAATGGAGAAAATGGTGAAGGAGAGGAAAATGGTAGAGATAGTAATTAGAAAAAGAGAAATGGAACATTTACCTTTTCAAAAATATATGAAAGTTTTCCAGTGAAAGTATTATATGGGTAAAGTAGGTGAGATACACTGAGATTTTATCTATTGAGTAAATTTGGGACGAGGAAAGTGGAAGAGTCTCCTCTCAAGATTTTGCAAGCTACTGGGTATCCTGAACTTTCATTAGAGTTGAGGGATGGTCTTGCTTCTGAAAAGGCTCCAACATTGTAAACTCATCTAGTATAATTCTGATCCTGGGCAAGCCGAAGCATCTGTAAATTCTGAATAAAAGGCCACATTTTTGCGCAGCTGCAAAAGGAGTGGTTTATAGCAGAGTCAATGTAAATTGATTTGGAGCAGTCTCCCGTCTCCTGCTACGATGGCAATATGAAGTGTTTATATGAAGAGTAGAGGATTTGACATTCTGTTTCAAACTCAGATGTTGGCTCGGTGTTGTGATATTTTAAAGTTTTCTTTTAAAAAGCATCAGGGAAAGAGTTTGCTGTCTCTGAAGTTAAAGCCAGTGAAATTCTGGTTTCTGACATTCTTTTGCTTTCCCATGCAGAGCACATGCCTTTCTGTGGTGCCCCTGCCATGACCCCCTCTTTAACCTGGATAGATTACTCATGAGGGGTCATTTGGTTTCCATCCTTGTGTAGCCATGGCCATCTCATTTAAGGGGACCCTGCCACATAGTTCTTTAAGCCTCCTCTGTGATGCAATGACAGTTATATATTCTGTTAGCAGATGTCATCTTAGTTATTTCCCCCATCCTTCAAGTGAGTGAAAGCTGTGTCAAAAAACCCCCAAAACAGCTCAAAAGGAAAATAGAGCAAGGTAGATCGTTGCTGTCACTCCATGTCCCATGTGCAAACAGTGTGCATATGTGGGGCAGTTGCTGTGTGTTTGCATAGGTGTCTTTTTTCAGGGGAAGTAAAAAAGGTGTATTGCTGTTCAGCCAGAACCAGCAAAATTTGTATCATGTTTTACTTCAGGCAAGTCATGATGATACTTGTTATTCACAAATGAATTTTCCTTTCTTTTCCTTGTTGCTACATGGCCCTGGACTTTGCTTGTATAAATACTTCCCACTGAGGTGCTTTAGTACCTCACAAAGTGCTCTTTCTGGCCTACTTAAATATGGGACTTCATCACGATGAAGAGTTTCCTCCTGCTCCCTGATGCCTTCCGGTGTATTGCCGGTTTCTAGCAAATCTTCTGGTGCATGCTGCAGACAAAAGGAAGGTTCAAACCTGGTGATGGCCCCCTTGGAGACCTTGGCATCTGGCCTACTTGAGTGTCACTGGCTTCTAGAAAAGATTGTCAGTTATGCACAAATGGTTTCAAACACATTTTATTTTGTGACGTGGCTTATTGACCACCGGAATAAGAACATTTGAGCCTTTTCCTCTCACTTGTAGTAAAAACTTCAGACTTGGCATAAACTGCAGTTTTTTTGGAGAAGGGCAGGTCTAGATCTTTCCTCTCTAAGGCACTGAACTGGTTTAATTGAAAGAACAATTTGATTTGCTGCTGTAGCTGCTGCTACAATGAAATAGCTTGAAATGCTAGCAAATTTTTACTTCTCTCACCCAAAGCAAGGATTTAATACTGGCAGGTGAACCTGTGAAGGCTGCTATCAAGTATACAGAGACAATAACTGTCTTGGAGGTGGAACTTTGTCAATATTTTTTGCCTTGGGCCAAAAAAACATTCACAATAATGGAGCGCTAAAGCCCTGCTCAGAAATGTTGCAGCTAGGAAAAGGGGAATTTATTCCAAGTTTTAGAGTGCAGTATTTCGGTAGGATGTGTGGCTTCTTAATCATCCTTATGCTGAAGCATCAACCATGAAGACATCTGGGGGAGACCCAAAGGTTTCCTTCTTGTTCAGTAAGAGCTGTCCTTATACTTAAGGTCATACAAAGCTGGCTACGTGACCGCCCTTAAACATGCATGTTGTCATGCATGTTTGACCCAAAGTCTCTTCTTGTGCTCCGTAACCTGGGCAGAGGAATTATTTTAAAATTATTTTAAAATATCCATAGTGGGACAAGGGAGAGAAAATTCCAAATTACAATGCTGAGAAATTGAATAGATGTTTACAATTTACTTTGCTTGTTTCTTTCTGAAATGATTATGAGATGATAATCATAAAATGATTGGGAGAAGAGATAATAGAAGCCTCTTGGGATTGTTCATATAATGTGAGAATTTTATAGTGTCATAAATAGCAAGCCAACTAAGCTCTTATAAACTTATTTTATTAATGCATATTGATTTATAATTATAATTATTAAGCCCAGGAATGCAGACAAATGCATGCTTTTTGGAAGCAGGTAAACAATTAAAGAAGTAGCTCTTAGAGGCAATGGGCAAAAGCAGGCAAGAGGGAGGGAACTCTGTGCTCTCGAGTTTGCCAGCCCCAAGGTTGACTTTCTCCTGTCTAATGCTGTGGTGGATGATGATGCAAAATGCTGCATCTTCCCCTTTACCTGTATTTGAAAATGGAGATTAACAATATGAGGCAACATATCTTTTGAAAAAGTTGTTAGGTGCAGGGTTTTAAGGTTTTTTGGGCACTGGTGAGAGGTCTTGCACTGTGCAAGTGCAGAAAGACTTTGGTTTGGTAAGTCATGCAGGAAAATCTCTTCACTGATCCAAGCTCTGGCAGTAAACTGAACTCTAACACTGCCAGCTTTTTAGCCGTATCTTTGATGCCAGTGTATAAATGCAGAAGTAAACAAAAAGACACCATGTTAGTTTCAGCTGTTACAAATAATCAGCAAAGAAATACCAGTAGATGATATTTTCTAAATTAAAAAAAACAAACAAAAAGAAACAAAACAAACAAACAAACAAAAAAACCACCAAAAACCACACCACAAAACAAAAAAACCAAGCAACCAAAAAACTCCCATCCCAAAACTAAAATATACCTTCAAACCTTGATCTTTATTTTTCTTAAGTCTTTTAAGGCAGAATTAAGATAGTTTGAGGTTAGGTGACTATTTTTTTAAAGGCAGGAAAAGTTAACACTATAAAACAACGTTCTCTGCATGATACATTATTTTTACTGAGTTTGAATACTGAAATTCTTTCAAATGTAAGCTTATACTCCAAAAGCATCATTGGAACAAGATATTTAGTTTACTAAATGTAAATGTTTGTATTATGTTTCAACCATGTTAGGAAGTTAGAGCTTTCTGTAATGATCTCTAATAGTTTGGGGTGCTCAGTCCTCATTTTGTGTGGCTTCTCATGTTGTTAGTGAGGCTCAGGTCTTTTTTTTGCAACTGCGAACCCATCTGTGTGTGTGCCTCTGAAGTGGATTTGAGTCCTTGACATGTACGTATGCATGCCAGAAAGACAGTAACTTAATTTCTCAAGGGTTAAGCATATACCTTTCTTTAAGTATGTGAATATTCCCAGGGCATTTTAAAATTGTTTCTAGATTTTTAAGTAATGAATTGGCTTGAAATCTGCACCCTTAAATCTCAGATTTGTATTTGTAGAGTGATTTCAGGAAAGGAAGATCCTGACCATGAGTGGCAGTCAGCTCTCTGATACGCAGAGGAAGCTTATTCCAGAACTCGATGGTGTTTTCCTGTGAATGAACAGGTATTATGGTGTAAGGAGCTTGGATATGTCAATCCAGCCAGATTCTGGTGGCTGCTTAAGACTGTATGAAACATCTGGATGTCTTTTGGCTGTAAGTGCAGTCCCACCCAAAGAAGTGCATTTTATTAGCTATCCAAGGTTTTCTAGTTTAAGGGTGCCTAAGCGCGTGCCACAAATCTTCCACAATAGATCCAGTATTTTGTTATTTCTTAAGTAATAGAATAGCCACTAATACAATGTTGTATTTTTCTTCAGATAGGTAAAACCAAGTCATGAAATTCAGATTTTATTTTCGATTACAGCTGCAAATTGCTGCTATATGTATCTATAGTATTTTTTTGTAAGCAGATGTGGGATTAAAATAGCTTTTGCAGGTAATTTTTTACCTGCAGGTAAATTGTAAATTTTGCAGGTAATTGTTTACTGTTTCCTAGATAAGTAAGAATATTCATATCAATATTGATGAAAAATTAATATCCTCTGTGGTTCCATGTCCCCTTGTTTTAGTATTCTAACATATTCATGGGGTTCCCTGTTTAAATAAATTCCTGTGTGGATCAGAAAAAGCAAGCTCTCATGGATTTGTATTTTGCCATCCACACACTTGGTAGTTTTTGTGAAAAGACCAAACAGCAAGAGGCAAAGCCCCGATGTCTCCCCTCACATTTTAGCGAAGATTTAACAGCAGGATGACATAGTGAATAAGGGCCGCCTTCTGTGATTTGCTCAGTACCTCCTATGATTTACCCTTGGTGCCAATAAGGGCAGGCAGTATTTTGCAGAGGGTATGCATCCCATGGTAGAAGCAGGTCCTAGGAGTTTTATGAGGCACACAGCGAAACAGCAACAAAAGTTGTAACCTGGACATCCCCACACTTCTCCAAATAAAAGGAACAAATGTATTTTTTATTGTGGCCTTTGCCTTTTTGTTTGTTTGTTTTTAGATTGTTGTAGCTGATGTACGTGCTACTTAACTGTATCGAACAGTGCCGAGTCAGTCACTCGCCATCGCCGAAGGGCTGGGGACCCAGCTGAGGGTGCGCCGCCACAGCACTCGTGTTAGTGAAACACATTCCAGTGCAGGCTGGATGAGAACTTGCTGTGCCCCTGCAGTGGGTGGTATGATAACACCTGTCAGGTCTCTCTCCTTCACCTGTAACTTCACAATTTTTTTTCCCCTACATTGCCAGTACCTGTATTCTGCACCAAGGAGTGCATAGATGCCAAGAGGAATTACTAAAATGAAACAGTATTTGAGCTTTTCAAGCACGAACTAACAAGTGATGAAAACACTTTTTCTGCTCATTTCCTTTAATGGTCTTCACAACCCACTCAAACTAAAATAATTGTAAAAAAATCTAACATTTTCTTTGGAACAAAGAGGTGATTTTCCTCTTTCTCCTCTCTCCTTTCATACAGATGATTTTAAACATCTAGGTCTACACAGCTCTGATGAAAGCTGTTTCTCAAATGTTTGTATGCCACTGATTTTACATTATTGGATCTCTTATCCTCTAACCTTGTATCTTTTGTGCGGTTTTTTTTCAGACTGGATAGGGGAATAGTTGCTGGATCAAAAAGATGCAAATAGTGGGCCAAATTCTTTCCCCTCCTATACGCATTTCAGTATTTATACATGAGTTTGGACCTGTTTTTGTGAATATAAAATTAGATTTTGCCTTTGTCTGTTTTATTTCATGCACTCAGTTTTGTCAAAGTATACTGCATTTATGCATAGATGTCTGTTATCATAGCAGTAATTTTTCTTCTTTGTTGGTTTTGGTAGCTCTAGGAACGTTTGCCTGTACAGGGACAGCTTTCTCCTGCTGTTTCTCCTTCACTTTTCCAGATACCAAGTCACATGAGAAAACAAATCACAGTGTGTTTTTGTGGTACTACATTTGGTTAGCTATTGATGTACTTTCCACAGGTGTTCCATATGAGCAAGAGTGTGACTAAACTGAAGTATCAGAGGTCATACGGAGGGGATAATGATGTCTGGCCATAATGCTAACAAGAGTAATACTTACCTGGAACACAGTAAATAAGAATTTAGTGAGGAGTGTTCTTTGTCGGTTTAGATGTCTCTCCAGGATTGGGATTTGTCTTCTTATTAAGACACGGCTTACATGTCTTAAGACAAATAGAATACAAAAATGTTCAAAAATTCATGTTCTCCCTGCTGTTTGATTATAGTGTCCATAAACCTCTGAGAACCGTTACCTGCTGTAAAGCCAATGAAAAAAAAAGACGGAGCTAAAGAAAACCCCGAGTCCTTTCAGCAGTTTATGACTGGCTCCAACAACGTGTACAAAAAGGCTCACATATTCGTCTATGCAAAAAAAAAAAAGACTTTCTTGGATAAGAACATATGTGCTATGATTTTCTTATATTCAGGCAAAGATGACGGGTCTGATTCAGAATCTTTTACCTGCCTAAATGTCTTTATAATCAATGGGGAAGTGAGAACTTCTTATTTGGAATTAATTTCCAAGTTTTTCTTTGCTTTTATTGACAAATATTTTGTCATTGATATATAACAGGGTTTAAAATGAAATAAAATGCATGAAATTATAGCCGAGGCATTTTTGGTAAACAATATAGTGTTTTAATGTTAATCTGAAGCAATTAAAGGCCAGATCTCAAACAGATGAAAGCATTCTATGTCTCCAGTGTTAGAAGACAAGTTAGTTGAAAATGATTTCTGAAAAAGCCACAAGCTATTGATTGTGTTATTTGTGAGCATAGTTATTATGAGCATCTTAAATTCTATTCCGTTTTCCTGTCCTTAAAGCAAACACACAAGCAAAACCACAGACAATATGCAGGAACTTGCTGCTGCTTTCACTTGACAATGGTGTTTCATTGCCTCCTTTTTGCGGTTAGAATAACTGAGTTGAGGGTAATGGCACATAAAATAAAAGCTATGAAAGGCCTTGTCTTTTGAAAAACAAAACAAAAAGTTGTAAATAGAAGACAGGACTGAAAATTAGAATGATAAATTGAAAAATAATGTGATTGAACTTTTTTCTGAAAATACAGTTGAATTTGCTGCCATTCTTTAGGCTGCAGCACTATGAACAGTGACTTTATTTGGGAGAATAAATGCTAGGAAATTTTTTCCTCTGCATTCCTATTTGTTTCCTGGCATCTTCTTATGATGTTTTTTTCTGGTTTTTCCATTATTATTTGCTAAATATATTATGACATTTTATTTACCTTGGTCGAGAGCTTTGAGACCTCTGTGTGGCTTTCCCATTCTAGCAATTTCACAAATAAATCACTGATCATTGTGCAGAAATACCACAGTTTACATGAAGACAGAGTAATTTTTATGTAGAAGAAGCAGGTTTATGTTGGGTAGTTGGATTACTTCATCTGTAGGTATCAGTACAGAATACACCCGCTCGTATCTTTCTTTTTAATTAGCACCAAGTAGTTTTTATTAAAGCAATGTGTTACAGAGGAATTTTGGAAGTACATTGGTAGAATCTGCATTATTCAATAAGACATTTCATTTTATGGACATACGTTTTTTCTGCATGTGTAAAATTAGGATATGTTGTTAGTCTTTTGTTAATTTCCAGATAATTAAACATTATTATCTATTTACCAATGAATAGATGTGATCTGTTTACAATATCAGAGATGTATATAAAGCACCCAGCTATAGTTGAAGCTCTAATTAAAATACATCATTGTTTGTCATGGTTTTAAGGCGAAAATTAAAAAGCGTTGCCAAATTAATCTTCAATCAAGAGTTCATTAATTAGCTAACCTTCTGTAAATGGGCTGCAGTTTGATGACAGCTCACTAAAGGACCATTTAAATGAATTCCTGATTGTATCAATCAGACAGGGGAAAAGAATTAGATTTGCGGCTCTTTTGCAGTAGCTCCTGCAAACATTTTCCCAACATTTAATGCACACAATGGATGTTAAACTATTTTAAAGTGATGAATCCTTTTTATTACTGTCCCAAACTCTGTTACTTCTTGCTGTATATCAAGAGGAAATGTATAAGGCTGCCAAGGTTTCATGATCCTGAACAGAATATTGCAGAGGAATATGCTTTATAACACAGTAATAAGCAGTTGCTTGAAATAACATCATAACTTTCCATGAGAAAAGCGTTTTGAACAAATTATTGATTATATAATAGTCTTTAGTAAAATTTACTTTACATCTGTCATGAATTTTAAAATATGAGGGCTTAAGTGGTCAGGTACTTCAGTTGCTTTTGTGCTGGCAACATAAAATTTCTGTACCTCTAGACTATCTGGAAATATCTGCCATGAAAATGACAAATTAAAGATGCTAGTGCTAGATAAGGGTATATTTCTGTACTACTTCAGTGCACGTAGTATCTATCTAGACCCATCATGAGGGCGAAAAAAGAACTCTAGAATGGGGTGTAGAAGTTAATACATGATTTGGCAACTTCCTTTGTGGGATATAGGTGGGATTGGTTTGGTTGGATTTTTTTTTTTTTTTTTTTTTTTTTTTTTTTTTTTTTTTTTTGCATCTATTTAGTCTGTATGTATGCCTTTTGTGGTTCTGTGTGAACATGTGTTTTATGAAAAGTACGGTCAAAATAACAGTCTCTATTTACTCTTGCCAAAAGTTCTCCTTCGAAACTCTGCATAAACACACATTTAGTTAACATTTGGGTTGGTTATCATGTAAGAGAAATAAAATGGTTTGGTTTTTTTGGGAGGGTGGGTGCAGTTCATTAGGTTGATGTACCCAAAGCTCTTTGAAACAAAAGTGCTAATTAAGACCAAGAAAGACTGAGTGTCAAAGCACTAAGTGACATAGCATCTCATGACATTTCAAGCGTATACAAACTGAAAAGCCATGGCGATTTTTTTCACCTATAGAAGTATTTCCATTTGTTTAGTATTACATAAGCTGACACTATTAACCAGTTATCTCTAATTGATGTAATATTCTCAGATATTATAAAATACCTCCCTGTCTTGTTTAGAAGTATGGTAAAATACAACTTAAGTTGAATTAAGTTGTTTTTCTGACTAGTAGAGAATTGTACATTTCTGTTATGATCTGCCATGAGACAATAACCTTGCCTAGCACTGCTACATCTGCTAAGACTACCCTGCCAATTAAACCAAAGACCTGGTGTGGGCTTTTTTCATAGTCAAGGTGTTTATATCTAACATTTTATTCAGATACAGTAATCTAGTGTGAAGGAGAATGGGTGGGGGGAGGGTTTTCCTGTGTGCTGATTTGCGTATGCATGTCAAATGGTATTTTTATGGTATTGAGGAAAGCAAAATGACTTTTACTCAAATTCTTAGTAGTGGAAGGTTCTTATGTTCTGAATTTTCAGGTGGCGGGGGGAAGAGCCTGGAAGAGCAAGCATTTGCTGATTACGCCACTGATGCTCACAACAGTCTGATACAGTCTAATACACTAAAACTCTCTATGCCTTCCTGTTATAATTGCGTCCCTGCTCAAGGCTACTATAGTTAGGCTACATTAAATCTCATTGTCAGTCAGGCTGCATAAGGCTCAGGAAGCTCATGGGCTGGAGCTGGGCAATGTGATCTTCCTCAAGAGCAACTTCTCTCACTGCTACTTGTTTGTCTTCTTGCAGACTGCTACATTACTATGTACATAATGGACACCCCTTACATAAATTATGTAACTTGATTTCTCCCCCGTCTGACAGACACAGTTTGCTTAAAAATAAATATGAGCCTGGCAATCTAGGTTGCCCATTCTTTTAGCTAGCTGCACGTTATTTATCATATTGAACTAAAAGGAAAAACAAAAAGTCTCCACTTCAGTTATCATCTGGCACAGGGCTCACATGTGGGTCATGTACACTTTTCATGTATGCTAAAATATAGGAGCTTTAAGCAGGGCTTCTATCAAAATAATTATCCAAGCAATTATCTGGGCAATTCAGCTAACTTTTGCATGTGATGGTGTTTCTGTGCTTTTGTGTTCGTCAACGTTACTGCTTAGTTCTCTTAGGAACTATTAGACTGACAGTTTTCAAATTGTGCAGAAAAGACAAAGAAAGAGGAAAAGGCTTTTTATAGAAAATTGTGCCTTTATTACAGGTAGTTAATAAGCATTAATATAGTAAAAAATCAATGGGTTAAATGCAGCTGTATGATTTTAACTGGTGCAAAAATTTTGATCCTGTGCGGGTGGCCTGCATTTTCAGAAGGTCGTCTTTAAGAATCTCAACACTGCAGTTCTTTTCCTCCCAAATGCAATGCTCTTTATGAAAGAGGAAAGGACAAGAAAACCATGTTGTGCTGTGCTTGTTTGAATTTTGCAAAAAGATTCCTGATTATTGATACAAGCTTGATCAGCTTGATACAAGCAGGAACATAAATGAACTGTTCCTGAAGCATACACCTCAGGATCATTTTTTTGTTGTTGCTGTTATTACTATTACTATTATTATTATTAGTAATAATAATAATAATTTAGTGGCTTGTTGTCTTCTGTAGATATATATGTTTTAATTTGGGGGTCCTCAGAGGTCTGTGTTGATGAGTATAGGATTCAGGCAATAGTATCCATTCAGTTTGGCATACAGACAGAATAATTCATACTAATGATTGTATACTTTTAAAAAGACAAAAATTGATTTATTTTGTGTGCTGATCTGTGTTGTTCTCTCTCTTCTTTTGAGATACTGTTTACAGTCTAAGAATGTTTACTTTTGTCAAGGGATAACCTTTGTATTATGCAAAGGAAAACCGTACAAGAAAAAACAGTATTTTATTAAAAAGTTTGCTTTTTTTGTCATGGCAGTTTTCTTTTCGTGCATCATGGGTGGGGAGAGAAGTACAGTTCATAGGTGGGAAACTCTCCTAATGCATCTATATCTAGTGGTTGTATCCTTCTTCCCAGTTACTGGCAAAGCGTTGAGAAAAGTAAACCATGTGCTTTTGTACTGTCATATTTGATTTGGACTATATTCTCACTGTTGTTTGAAGCTAACATGAAACACAGTGTCTGCATGACCCATTTTAGCAGCCCATTATCATAATTTCACTGTCATATGGCCACTGAGTTAATGTACTTACAAGTGACAGAGAAAGTGTGTTACATGACCTTAGGGTTTTCAAAAATTAAATGACGTAGGAGGTCGTATTTCAAAGAAATGTTAAAGATTAGGGTTCTGGGCAGTTGGCTTTTGGCTTTTTTCTTCTACTCACCTTAAATTGTCATAGCATGTACCAAGAAGGTGCCTTTATTTCTTGATAGACAAAAATACTAACATTTTAACTTTTTTCAAGCTCTGGATTTTAGTATTAACCTAATAATTTTGAGTAGTGTTAAATGCTGAATGCAGTCTATTTTAATTATTTTAATTTTTTTTCATTGTAAATCATTCGTCTTCTTTGTATAATGTAAGTTAAATTGTCTCTTGTATTGACTCTTATTTTGCCAGGTGTGCATTTTTATTTGTTTCTTTTGTTGGTTTTTTAAAGGAATTATTTTGAATGTATGAAGCAAAGCATGTTTCCTGGATTTGCTGCAATGGAGCTATCTTCTGATTGATCATGTGATGTGGTAGTACCAGGAATAATTTTGGTTTGAAAAATAACCTTTTTAACAAACGGCTTTCTTAATTTAAGTATAAACCAGATCTGAATGTGTTTCTTAATTTAAGCAAGTGACATTGGCATTTTATCAGAGCTCAGTGTCCCCACACTTCCCAAATTTTATGGTGTCATGAACCTACATTGCTAAAACCCACCATAGTGAGTGATTGATGTTTCTTTCATCACAGAAGGGGTTACATTGAGGGTAAACCGCAATGGCTATGATATATATTTGGTAAGTGAGGAAACGGCAGGAGAAACCACAAACATGTAGCCCAAGTGGGATATCCTCACTTTTTCCTCATACAGTTTGGTATTGAAACCAACTGCCTTATCTTTCCTTTACCCTTGTGAAGTTGGGAAATCCTGTAGGCAGCACTTTGCATGAAAGGCCTCTCCAAGGCTCTCTTGCTCGAACTAGAGTTTGCACAAACAAGTATCTTTTTTTCCCCTAGAAGTAGAGGGAAGTTTGTCTTATTGTAAAAAAACCAGCCAACTGAACAAACAAAACCCCCCAGCCTTTATTGTGATTGATATATTCTCTGAAAGTGAAACTGTGTGACAAGCAGAAGGAATCCCATGATTTTACTTAAGGGCTTCTTTGGCAATGCTAGAAACATAAAGTGGGACAAGGTCTCCCAAAGCTGGACCTCCTTTACCACCCACAGGCCAAGTAATTTGTGACTCTTGAGTCAGGTTTGCTCATCTGGGCTTGCTCAGGTAACCTGTGGTATGTTACAGTGTTGTTTTGGGGTTTGGTGGTTGAGATGTGTGTGAGCATCATTTTCACTTGGAAACCTTGTCCAGGCAGAATCCGCCTTTACCTAAGTGGAAATTTTGTCTCAGCAAGAACTGTAGAAGGAATCAATATTCTTCACTCAACCAGTGTTAGAAACCCTCCAGCTTCTGACCCCACTGACACAAACAAGTTTTTTTTTAAATTACTAATTTTTGAGAAAGCTCACAGATGTTATCAAAACAGATAATAATGCATCTTGAATTGGTTTGAAGATAAAATGTGATTGCCATGTGTGTCTAGAAATTACTGCCTTAAATAAATTTTGGAGCTCCAGACAACCATCTTTAAAATATTATATTCTGGTTTTCTACCTATATAATTTCATAGCAAAACACAGTAATAATCTAATAATAAAGAAAACAATAATAGCAGAATTTATTTGCTGAATTTAACATCGTAAAATTGCTTTGTTGCATGGTTTTCTGTGGCACTAAGGGACTGTTCTCATTTTACACCCAGGCAATCCCATTGATTTCAAATACAATCTAAAGGGGTTGTCTGCTTATAATAGAGGGCAGAATTTGACTTTCATTGCTGGGTGTAAATGCTGGCAGAATTTAACTTTAAGGTCTCAATCCTGCAGGAAACCCCTAAGCACAGCTCTGTTCATTAAAGAACTTAGCCATGCTTTTAACCTTAAACAAGATTCCTCTGCTTGTGCTGTGTTTTGCAGGGCACTTAGGCACACACTTACATTTCACTAATGTCAGTGCACCGAAGCACTTTGTTGCAGGATGCGAGCACAGCTGCAGAGACAGGAGCTGCTTTGACAACTTCAAAGGTGTGAGCCCCGTGGTGGGTGTACCTGGCTAGGGTGCGGTGAGACCTCCAGCCTCCATGTGCCTTGTCCCTGCTGGGCCGTGCTCCTTCAGCCGTTGGCAGAGCTCACTTGTGCTGCTTTCTGTTTCCATGCATTGCCTGCTCTTTCACCTTGGGTCCCACTTGCTGTTGCTTTTGAAACTGCTGTGAATTCAGGTGGTGTTTGGTTGCTCTCGCTTTAAATTTTTGGGTGTGTTATTCTCCCTGCTGCCTGCGCTTTGTAAAAGTAAAGCACAAGATCTAGTAGTGTTTCTAAATTCTAATGGAAGTACATAATTCTGGCGTACCAGTCTTCACAGGTCATTTGCTGAGAGCAGTGAATGGCTCTAAATATGCATGTGATATTGTGGAGCTCGCGTCTCTGGTCTGCGGTTGTTCTCAGGCAGAGCACTGACAAGATGAGGGATCACCACTCTGCTTTACATGCGCAGATTAGCGTAATACCTTGTGAAAAAAAACAACCAACTGGAATAGAGCATCCAGGCACTTGGCTAATTGGAGACTCATTAAAAAATATGGAGATAGATAGTTTCTTTGCAAGTTGCCCTGAAGTAAAGAAAGGGAGGAAGAAAAAATACATTTCTGAAAGACAGCAGAGATATTACCGACCAAGGATTTCAGTCCAGATAGGCGCACTTTGTTTGCTCGGCATTGTGCAAAACAAGATGTAGTAGTGAACATGTCATGACAGAACTGAGACATTTCTCACACACGAGATGTTCAGGAGGGTATTTCATGACATGATGGCTTTCTAAAATTCAGCTCAGTGTCTCCTTGGGTTTGCAAAGCAAAACACTTGCTATTGTAAAAAAAAAAACAAAAACAAAACAAAACAAAACAAAAACAAAAACAAAAAAAAAAAAAACAACCCTACAAAAAAAAACACCGTGCTTATTGGAAAAGAGGTGTGAAGGTATTGGCCACACACAGGTT